>NC_046154.1:136051567-136061457 GCF_011064425.1 Rattus rattus | reverse complement strand
TGTCCATGGCTCTTTGTCCATGGATCTGCCTCCTGTACTTGAATGTGCTTGTTCCTATTTTCTGTTCCAGCCACCAACCGTTAAGATCCATGGCTCTTTACTCCACCCTCATCCCGCCTTGGCCATTTGAGTGCAGTCACTCCAGTTGTTAAGATTTTGAGTTCTGCTAACCAGTTATGGGTGTTTCAGTTCTCACAATATAATGGCAGGGGCAGGGATTGATGGACAGTCATTCTATGTGTTAAAGTTTAGAGAACTACAAGAAATACTGTCGCTTGTAACTATAACCCCAGCATGTGGGTTACCACAAGCTTAAGGACGGCATGAGCTATTATAGCACTTCCCAGGCCAGTCTGAACTGCAGTGTGGAACTGTGTGTCATAAATGAACAACCACAGTGAATCAACACATGTTATAAGAGAAAGAGAATAGGACAGGAAGAAAGTCAGAGTACTCAAAGCTGAGTATGCTTGTATGTGTATATATTATGTGCATGTACATATGATAAAAAATATCATTAAGTACTGTCAGCTCTGAGAGTCAGGGAATTGTGACAGAGAGTAGGAGAGGTTAACACTTCAGCAAATAACTGATTTTTTTGATTAAGGGCAGAGTTCAAAGCTACATCAATGGATCAAATGGCAGTTTTGAAGTTTATTTAATTGCCAAGGCTCAGTTTACCCAGAACAAAATTTGACATGGTAACAGTAATTTCCTTAGAGAATTACTGGGAACATTAATAAAATAATCCATGTAAGCTATATATCTCTGGCCAGTATAAGCTGCATAGCAATTTCCTACAAATCTTCTTAAGGCCCAGAAAGTTCTAAATGATTCTTATTATGACTCAGGAAATTATAAGATATTCATTAAGTCTCAAGAAGAAAACAACTTAAGAGTTTCACAAAGTCCCTGAAGCTGATAAGATATACGAGCCCCCCCACCCCCTTATCAAGGTTATGTAAGAGGATTGCTGAGAAGCCTAAGATCAGAATAACTTTACAGAAGTGGAGACCAACCAAACTCCCTGGAAGAGAGAAGAGCCAAGATGCCTAGATTTTCTTCAATTTGTTGAGTTTCCTCCAAATTACACAGTGATCCCTAGACTCCAAGTTTCTTGAGCTATTGCCAATAATAAGGTAGGCTTTGAGAAATGCAACTTTCTTTGAGTCATTCCTCCTGTGATTCTTCACCCAAATCATGTAAGTCACTCCAGTAAAATCTACTTGTTCTCCAAATTGGACTTTGGGAGATAGCCTTACTTTGACCTGTCGTCTGTTCACTATGTGAGAAATGTGAATATTTTTCAAGTCTCTTCAGGAATAGTGTCACATAATATTGCATTGTTTTCAACAGAAAGTAGAAAGTCAGATAATGCATGACGATGTGTGTAATAAAACCAGTGGTCATAGGCACAGCTCATATCAAAACAATGAACCCTGAATATTTTCAGAATATTTGTCATCAGGTTTCAAAGCTTTCATGATGTTTTACCCAGTAACTCTACTTTAATTGAAGCTAGGGAATGTTGATTATATAATAACTATATATCATATATATATATATACACATATTAAAGAGAACTACTTCTCTATAAAAGAATAATAAGAGAAAGTTGATATACACATAAAAATGGCAACAAAGTAATATAGAGTAAAATATAGGACTGTTTTGTGCTGGAAAAAAAATCCCATGATCCTGAAGTAAGGGAGAATACTTTGGTTTTGATATCATTTATTGGAACAGACATCCCAAGCCCTAGATTTCTGGGTAGATGTGAGTCCTAAGAAAGGCAAAGCCAAAGTGTGACTAGTATATGTGTAGCCCAGACTTAGCCATCATATAGGATAGCCTTCAGAAATGTGAACTTGGTCTTCTAGAAACTTCATTCAAAGAAAAGTGCATTTTAGGAATGCACAGGAGCCAAAGTTTCAACAAATCTTGAATACTGAACTGTGTCCACAATACTCTAGATATCAAGAGATTGTTGATTCAGATGCTGGTTTTTAAAACTTAATGACATTCTTGGCAGAAGTCTTGCATCATTAGTTATTAGCTTCTTCAGCCGTATAATGTGGGTATTTGTGTGTGTGATTATATATGCCATCTCAAAGCAGAAACAATTCACTGATGGTATATGAACAGCACATATACTATATATATATATATATATATATATATATATATATATATATATGCAAAGAATTCTTGACTGAGCCCTGTACAAGTCCTTTGAGTGTTTTCTTAGCTAGGTGCCAATATTAGCTGATTAAGACATGAATTAATTCTAACAGTCCCTGAATTTGTTCCAGATAGTTCCAAAGATACCACACCTATTTCCTACCTCTGTAGCAGGGCAGTAGCCTACTAAGGACAAGGACAGTGAGCAGAACGTATGGAGTTTTCATACATACAACTCTACAATGCTCATTTTCTCTTTTGCCCATTTCCCCTGGAAACACAGATAATGGACTTTTCCTCACCTTATTTTCTAAAGTCAGTCTTTGGGGGCTGCAGATTTAACTCAGGAAGAGCCCTTGCTGGTGTGCAAAGAACCCAGATTCAGCCCTGAGAAAAAGCAAAACCAATTTGCTCTTCCTTAGTTAGCCTCACAGCCACCTGAACTACTTGCTCAGGTCCTTAATCACGTCGTCAACATTTGTTAGACATTTGGCCTAAAAACATGACACAATCACCATCTAGTCACGTAGCACTTGGAAGTAGGTGCTTTTGACCCATGAAGCAGGTGAAATACAGACTGAGTAAATGTGTAGGATGTGTTTAGAGGCAGAGCATGGATTTGAACTGGTTCCTTACTCCTGGAAAACGTTACTTCTGAGCATGAAGTTTGCCTTGCTGCATCCAAGTAAAGCTGCAGAAATCCCTGTGCAAAATCCGGTCAGGTCTTACTAAGCAATGTGAGCTGGCAGGGTAACGGGACCCTACTTGCTGTCTCTGGTTTGGCAGAAAATCATTAGTAAAGCACAGCCATTATTTATATCCCAAGATGCTTGGACATTAATCATCACAGAGTGATTCATATCTCTCTTATATGAAGGAGCTCCAAATAGAACTAAATATTCCTTTACCATCCAAAACTTAACAAAAAAAGGAGAGACTTATTTCATAGTTTCTACAGTTTTTAATGCTTGGTTCAAAAATCCATCCTACTTGACGATTTATGTCAGCTCTGTGGCTTTCTAAATCTCTGTTTCTTTTATGATTGTACAATATTATATTCCAATACCTAATGGGTTGGGTACAATAACCATTGAGATGATAAAGTACAGTTTCAAAAGAATGACACATATGTAAGCACCGTTTTCCTTCTCAACTAAAAGAAACTGCTTTGGAAGAGAAAACAGAAAGATATTTTCAAAAAATCAGAAGCTAGAAAGACACAGTGTTCTAGGGAACAATAATTAAAGCTAAGAAGATTAAACTACAGCCAAGAATGGTTATGTCACTTGTTTGCTCATTGAAATTGAAATAATGCTGCTCAAATTCTATTGAAAATATGATTGCTAATATCAGAGATGGCACAAACGAAGCTAAATATAATGAGGAAAGAAAATGGAATGACTCGCTCCAAGCCTGTGTAATTTGTTCAACTCAAAACTAATAAATTATCTAACAATGTATGGGAACTGATATTCTCATCACAAGTTGCGAGAGGATTGGCAGACAAGGTACATTTTTCCCCCCTGGGAAATTATTCCTTGTGACCAAATGGGTTAATATTTATTCCAGAGTGCGTTATATATTTAAATGTTTCCGAACCAGTCCAAGTCTCTCTTGGTTTACAGGTCTCTACTTAGGTAGATCATAATTAACAGCCAATTGGAAGGCAAGATTTCACCATTCAAGTTTATCTCCTGGAAATACTGTGAACTTCTGATCTGTCCTTCTTTGTTTATAGGTAATACCTGTGGATTTAGAAATTGCGTGATCTAGGTGGTGTCACTCACTCACTTGGCCGATGCTTTTCCTTACAATTACCTATGTTTGTGTGGGTGGGACATTGCTTTACATGACCTAGCAATGCTTCAGCGTTGTTTTGTTTGGGTTTTTGTTCATGTGTTTGTTTTCCTTTCCTTTCTTTTTTTTGTCCTCAAGACTGATTTACACGTATTCCAAACTAGTCCTGACCTTGTTATATGATTGAAAATGACCTTAAAATACTGATCCTCCAACCTCTACCTCGAGTGCTGTAATTGGTTAAATCTTTCTTTATTATTTCAAGTAAGCCTTCCTACCCTTCGAGAAATCCGCCTAAAGGAAGAACTCACTGATATTCACCCTTTGAAGGGGCCTCTAGTGAGAAGCCCAGAAGTGTTTCTGCCTTGTAGGTTTAGAATATACAGCCCAGGAGGGAACATGATCTCTGAATGTGCTATGGAATGTGACTGTTCTCTGCTTGTGAGAATGTCTTTGTCATATGAATATGGATATATATATATATATATATATATATATATATATATATATATATATATATATAAAGGCCTTATTTTATTTGCTTCATGGGAAACTAATGCAGGAGCGATCGGCAGCCCTGTCCCTAGTCTCTGCAGTGGAGAGCACCCTTCCTTACTCTCCTGCTTCCTGTGTTTGCTATGAATGTTGACTCACCAAGAGAGGCAGGGCCCTCTCTCTTGAGGACAGGGGATTCCCACTAGTGAGGAAGACAAGTTGTCTCCTTGCTTAGGCTCTACTATCTTAACTTCTGTTTATCTACCTAAAGCTGTCACCCCAATGTTGCTTTCAAATCACCCTTATTCACTCACCTGAGAAATTCAGTTGGCAGTCTTTGCCACAGGCATATATCTTGGTGAGTTTAAGCATGTTTCACTGGGGACACTGAGAATGAAAGGGAACCTGGATTCTGGTGTCACTTTTAGAGGTGACTTTTGCCTATCACCGTATTTTTGTTTGTTTGTTTGTTTGTTTTGTTTTGAAAACACAGGAAGACCAGAATTGTCAATTATCTCAGCATGTCCACTACAATCCTGTATGTGTGTATGTATAATATATATATATATATATATATATATATATATATATATATATATATATATATGGTGGCCAACTTAACATGATTCAACTTATGGTTTCTTAGCTTTGTGACGGTGCAAATGGATCCGTATTCAGCAGAAACTACTTCGGCTTTTGAATTTTGATTTTTTCGTAAGATGCTACTGTCTTGTGATGTCTAGTAGAGTCATTAGGAAGCTGTGTTTCTCTCAGCCACATCAAATAACCAGAAACCTACAGTGCCCTGTGCTGCTAAGCTAACTACTTGGCAGGCTAGGTGTAGTAAATGCATTTTTGAATTACCCTGCTTTCAACTTTTTATGGGCTTGCTGGGATGTAAACCCAGATGAAAAGGAGATTCTTATTGAGCACTTCCTCATTGACACAGTTGTGCATCACATGCTATCTATTAAATATTTAGAATCTTCCTATTGTACTGCTTCAGGAACAACGATGATTTGAAATTATTGTGTTTTAATCAGACTGTATAAAATTTTTCCTTTGCTGCCTGTTCTCTGTTTTCTCTTGTCACAAGTGAATATTTCTCTGTCCTGTGGAAAGTTATGTAAGTGAAAAAGAAAATAAGCCCCCTCCCCTGATATTCTCTTCTGTTTAGAATCCCATGTCCTTGTTTTTCCTCATCGTGAGACTCCGTAAGCTGTCTATAGCATATTGACTCCTTCACTTATCTTTCGAAATCAACCATGGCATGACTTCAGTTTCTCAAGTCCGCAGATTCCACCTTTACAAAGACTCTAAGTGACTTTTGTTATCTTGACCTAACATTAGAGTCTATTATCTCTGATGGTCAATGTCATCTCACCATGTTGATGGCACCATTTTGGAGCCATTTCTTTACCAAGCTTGTAAGCCAAGGTATTCTCCTGCATTTCCCCTTTGGTTCCTTCTTGGGTTGCCCATAGTTCATGTTCTGTCTTCTTTGTGGTTCTTGGATCAGCTTTCAAACCTCTTCATAGTCAAGTGCCCTGAACTCATTTATTGGACATTGTTTTCCTCTCTAGTCTTCATTCCCCAGGTGCTCTCTTCTAGTTTCATAGTTTTCTGCTGTACCAAGTTGTATGTTTTGATCTCCAGTCCTAGACTTTCTGTGCTCTAAGCTCATATAAGCAACTGCATACAAGGCATTTCCCATAAGATGTCTGAAAGATACCTTGAGATGCTTTGCCTTTCTCACTTAAAATCTTTCTTATGTTAATCGACATCTCAACCTTATCTGTTGTTCACACTACAAATCCCTGTGTTGCTGCCTCTCCTCTTCCTGTCTCATTACGTATTCCTTAGAATTCAAATCTGTTGTTCTATTCACAGAGGTCCAGAAGATTTTTCACTCTGGGGAAATCCCTGTGACTCCTGAATGGGTGAGTTAGTCTGAGCTAGTCTTCTTCCCCTTTCTCTGTAGCTCTTAAATCATAAAACTCATTCTGTCTCTTTGTTAGAAATCCTCCAATTGTCTCACTTTGGGAGAAAATCAGCATATGTAGAAACCTGTAAGTTCTCAACATCCTTCTCCCCTAATGAATATTCACTGCTTCAGAAAGCCTGCTAGTCTGGACTCCTTGCTGTTACCAGCAACCACTGTTCAGCCTGCTAATTTTCTACAAGTGACTCCCTCTTATCCAGTTCCCATGGAGCCCTTGGTCTCACCTTCTTTAATTATTCCTGCAATGTCCTTTCATAGTGTCATGGCACCTAAAGTCAGTTCTTTTTCTGGCTGCCATTTTTAGTCTATTATCCCTTCTTTTATGTGTTTCATCACCCCATGCACATTATTATTGTTTTATCTATGTTCTTTATATATTGGTTGTTTTCTGAACTAAAATTTAAACTCAAAGACAGTGTTTTTTGTTTTGTTTTTAGTAGATTTTTTTTTTACCATTTTCAGAGTTAGATCCAAATTTCATAAGTCTTAGAGATTCCATCATTTTATTATACCTCTCAAAATATCTAATTATGGGTGGACAAGATAGTGTAGCAGGTACCACGCAAACCTTATGAGCTGATTTTGATCCCTGCATCTACAGTGGAAGGCAAGAACTGATGTTTTAAAGATGTCTTCCGATCTTTGCACAAGTAACAGAGCATGTAAATGTGTGCACATGCATGCTAAAAAATACCTACCATTTTTCAATACTTATAACTTATTGGACTGGACATACAAGTTTAATAGTGACTGGTTACATGCTTATCCTATGAATCTTATAGTATTTGAAAGGTTGATAGATAAAATAAATGGAATTTGAATTTTGCATAAACAACAAAAATTGTTTAGTATAAATATGTCTGTTAGGTATTTAGAATATAATAATAATGATGATGATGAAAACGATGATGATAATAATAATGATAACATTTTATGTACATCTGAAACTAAAGGTTTACTAATCAAGCTGTATTTTATTTCTAAGCCTTACAATCTACTATATGATTTATAGTAAATCTGTTTAATATGAAGTATTACTTCAATTACAAAATTTACTGCAGCCCTGCTTTCGAACTTTGCTTTCAAAATAATATTATTTCTAATATCTAAATATTAGAACAACTTGAGTTTATTAAGATAGCTAGTAGGAGGTGAGGGTCTCATTAGTAACCATGCCCATTTCCTCTAAATAAGGTTTTAGTATCCATCTTTTGGGTAGACATATTTCATCTTGTGTTCATGGGATGCTAACAGCAGAGGGACAGCGAATGAACTCTGCATGAAATGCTGGGTGATTTTCTGTGGAAAAACGATAGACAATAATAGCAATGAGTGAAAGCTGGATGACTTTTTATTATTGTGGCATACAGACAGGTCCAAAGAGCGTCGATAATGGCATACACTTCCTTGTTGGACAAGGTGCCACTGCTGCCCGCCTCCATGTTACATACACAGTGTTCTGGGCTTCTGTCTGCTGCACAGCACTGGTACAAGTGAGAGCAGAGTGACTCTTTTGGAAATGTTTGTCACCTAACTTTGCCGCTCTGAGTACTTGATTCCTAACAATCACTTTATTATGAGGATTTCCATCTTCCTCAATGCAGGTTTTCTAAAATTTCCCATTTGTCCTTCAGTTCTTCCACCATGTCGCTAACCAAGTCAATTTCTCAAGTTATATTTTTCTCCATCTCCATCCTCTTCAGTGGTAACAGAAATGCTTCAAAGCCACAGGTTCACATTTTTCTCTTGTGTATTTGCTTTAATTTGTAGTACATGCCTTTTATATTTTAATGTTGCCCATTTTACATGTCAGAGTACAAGGGGTTTCAAATTTTAAATCAAATGAGGTGGATTTTTAATATATGCAAATACTCTTCAAAGCATTGTACAAGTAAACAATGAACACTTACAACTAACCCAAAGAGGGAGTGTATTAATTATTTACCATTTGCAGCCAAGGTACCAAGACCTACAATGACTACTGGTCACTGAGACTAGGGACAACTGGTAAACTTTCACAAGATGTCATTGAGAGAACCTGTATGGCAACGTCACCTCATTTCAGAGCCTGGACCCATTATACCTAGTATTTTATGTGTGTTCTCTGTATTTATTCTTAAGATTAAAGCCTGCTAGCTTTACCACTCCTCTTTAAAATCAAAGAAACTGTGTCTTTGGGTTGAAATTTACTAGTTTGGCCAGCAATTGTGTAGAGTTTGAACTAAGAAACATCGTGAATTACCTGAGCCACTGACTTTACAAGTAGAAAACAATGAATGAAAGGGAGACAGCCAAAGACTGAGGTTCTAGCATTTCTAAGTATAACGTATTGTATGAAAATGCTCTCATCTGTTCACCCGCTGGGGGCAGGTCTGCCATGCTGGGTGGGCAGGGTCATACATACAGCATAGGCGTCCCTTGACTGTCAGTCTTTGAGGAACCCTTTCCATTTAAAATCAAAGCTCAGAATGACTTTCTCTTCTTCTTTAGAACACAATTTGTCAATGTCGTGACAAAGCCAAAAGCATTTTCTCTAAGTTCTCTATTCAGGGAAAAGACAATGCATTGCTAGGAAAACAACACAAAAGAACGTTTAAGAACATTTGGGCGGAGTTTCTTGATCACGTTACCTCCTTCACTAGTTCAGATGTGTAATTCTGCTTTCTTGAGGATCAGAACTGAAACTCATTGCCTTTTGACTAAAATCCTGAAAGGAGAAAAAGTGTGGGTTTTTTTGTTTGTTTGTTTGCTTGTTTTGATCTATGAATCATTGTTTACTGATTTACTGTGTTAAACAACAGCAAAAGCAACAACTACAAGTGGAATGTAAATCAGGTCCTAGTCCTAGGGGTAGCTCAGTGTGTTTGCAACTCAGCAGCAGGGCTTGCATCTGTAGTCTTTGCGTGCCCCGATGGCAAGATGGGGGCTCAAGGCATGAGAACCTCTTGAAAATTGAAGGTCAGTTAGCTTGGGGGTGAGAACTTGTCCTCTGAGCTACATATGACCACCAAGGCACACACACACACACAGAGAACAAAACCAAGTGCACACACATACAGAAAACATCTATTCAAGAAGAAAAATGCCAAACAGAAGGAAGTACAAGCCAGGGTGCTAATTTTGCAATGTGGAGCAGAGCAGATGAGTCTCCTACCCTTTCGGTGTACTGTCTGGTCACAGTTTTCATCATCCCATCCAATGTGTCTGTGTTTTCTTCATGTAACCTTAGACGTTTCCCTGTGTGTTTAAAGGGATACTTTCAAGATTGCTTTGATAAAAATGCAGACAGCCAATATTCAAAAGGTTTCTGGGCCCTGTGTGTGTGTGTGTGTGTGTGTGTGTGTGTGTGTGTGTGTGTGTGTGTGCGTGCAGTGTACCATCTAGATGAGAATTCAGTCAAAGAGATCGAGGATAA
>NC_046154.1:136038434-136051467 GCF_011064425.1 Rattus rattus | reverse complement strand
ATTCACAGGTCATCTGTCTGAAAAATTTTAGCCCAGCTCTTCCATTCATTTCTGTTTCTCTCTACTTTTTTCTTAGAAACGTTGACCCTGACACTAGGTCTCTAAAACATTCTCATCTATTTGTGATTTTCTTTAAAAGAAAATGGATTTGAAATTACTTAGAACCAATTTAGCATGAGAAAAATAGGAAACTCACTTAACCTCTTGGTGTCTCATTTCTCACTCTTGGCAAACTGATGGGAGTTTACATTCTGCTTAAGACACAAGTCCATGGATGTTATTTCAAGTTGGAAATGGTATTGATTATCCAACAGGAAGCATGAATGCTAAAGACAACTTGATCTCTGGGATAAGTACTTATTATCTAGTGTACCTCTTCTGTCATATTTCTATGTGAAAGTTTTTTTAATAAAGCTTTTTATAGTTGCTCCTTTATAAAATCATATTCATAGGTTCTCTGCTATTTATGAGGTCTCCTTTATAATGATGTGTAATTTACATGAAAATTTGGACCATTTTAATTTTATTTTCTGACAAGTTTTGACTTCTGCTTATACATTCTTTTGAGCTATTCACTGCATTCTTCTTTTCCCACAGGGAGCATATATTCCCAAAAGCTAATATCCTTAATGGGGAGGGTATCTACTTTTCTCTAAAGGTGCTCCCTGTACAATGAGCTTTCACATCACTCCTGAGGCAGGGCTGCCAAACACAACAGACCACAAAAGACGCAACAGCAATGGCCCTAAGGAAGAAAATCTGTACTACTCTGCACTCCAAGTTGTACTTCCTACATTCGAGTTTTAATTGAAAATTAGATACACGACCATCTTTGTTTAAGATCATACATTGCCGTCTGATTTTGTGATTCAATTTCTATGAAATCATTCATTTTATTTGGGGTACAAAGACCATATTAATAATTATAAATGATAGAGTATAATCTACCTACATTTACCCAATGATGGTAGAGAGTATCTATTTCTCCAATCTCACTGAAACTTCTGCATTTCTCCAACCTTACGGCATTTACCGCCGCAGCCTTGCATGGTTGAATAACTTGTCCACACTCAACAACCTTCATTTGTTTTTTTATCTAATCTATTTATTTATTTATGCCTTGCATGTGTAAATATGTATGTCTTGCATACTTGAAAACATGCCCACTTTCAAGATTTGTTTGCTTAGTTATGATATTTGCAATGTCATCCAGGCTAGCCTGGCAGTCACCATATAGCCTATGTTCACATTAGATTTGTGTTTCTTGGCCACTGCCTACTAGGTGCCAGGATTAGAGGCTTGCCTTACTAAACTTGGTCCTTTTCCATTTCCTTCTTTTGGAGATCAATATCTATTAACATATCACTACGTGCTTTTTATTCATTGGCCATAAATGTTATGATATAAAATGATGAGGGTTTTAAAAGAAAAAATAATGAAGAGAAGGTTTGAACTTCTAGCATGATAGCATGAAGGGCTTGTAGAATCATTTCCTGTGGAAACAAGGGAGCATATTTTAAAAGTCACCAACAGATATAGAGTGCCTTTGGAAATAATATTAATTGCATGAAAATGAAAAATTAATCTATGAAATCAATATGAAAAGCAAGAACATGGAGATTTGACCAAGATAACTCATCCTATCCTTTCTAGCTCTGCAAATAGAAACTGCCTCAGATTGTCAAGGCGCAAAACACAGGTCTGCCTCCCCCACAACCCCTTGTTGTACGGCTTTGTTCATGGGAAGAAGAGGTAGTTTGTGCCTTTCATCTTGCTACTTATAACCTGGCCACAATGAAGCTCTGGAATTTTTAGGATCAAAGTGAGGTCCCCATGCTTATCTGGCCTCTAATTGCTTAAAAGAGCCTTCCCACCAGGTACAAGGTTGCAAGAACACTTGGGTCCCAGTTATCTTTACTCTTGATTTGTGAGGCAGTGGGTGGTTGCTTGAAAGGGAAACTAAGAAGAACTTCAACTAGGACTCATCTCATTTCTCTGAGAACTCTGCTCCTACTGTTGGTGTTCCCCTCAAGAGAAGCTCTAGGGAGAACCATGGGCTCAATCTTATCTGGAATGGGACACAGGCTGCAAAAGATCATCCAAACTATTTCCTAAGGAACTAGCGTCATTTGCCACAGATAATGGAGATCCATCTTGAACATGCTGAATTTTTATGAACAGTAGATGCTATGGTGGTGTAAACCTACTCATTATATGGACTAAACTGAACTGTAATCTGGTTAGAGTTCATGGGACTCTTCTAGAGGTCAGAAAAGTCCTAAACACTGAGCCTGACAACTATACCTGTAAAGAGTCAGAATTTAATTGGATTAGTTTTGTAGGAGAACTTTTAAAATTGTACAGATGCTAGCCTGTAATGGAGCTTAATAGCTGTGTGTGGTCTAGGTGATGCTTGCTAATACACTATCATTGCAGAGTAAATGGAGTGTGTCCTATGCTATGCTTCATCTAGACATAGCACCTAAATCTTACCACATAACAAGTGAAAACAGACAACTGGAGTAATTCAGTCAGTCACTGTACAAACAATTGAACAAATGAAAATAACTAGGTTGTGTTTAAACAAGGAACTTGTAATCAGAGATGCTACATTGTCAAAATAGCCATTTGCTAGCAAAAAATTACAAGACATGTAAAGCAATAGGGAAACATCACACCAGAAATAAAATCAGGTTTCAGAAACTGAGAGCGTAAGCAGAAGCTGCTGACCCCTGTGGTTGTATTAAGGAAAAGCTGGATGAAGTTCAGGAGGAAGGCAACTCTGTAGGAGGACCAGCAGTCTCAATTAACCTGGGCCCCACAATCTCTCAGATACTGGATCATCAGACAGGCAGCATCCACCAGCTGATATGAGGCCCCCAACACATATAGAACAGAGGACTGCCAGGTCTGGGTTCAGTCAGAGAAGATGCACCTAACCCTCAAGAGACTGGAGGCCCCAGGGAGTTTAGAGGTCTGGTGTGGTGTGTGGGGTGGGGACATCCTCATTGAGACAGGGGGCCTGGGAGGAGGTATGGGGTGTGGAACAGTTAGAGGGTGGACTGGGAGGGGAATAAAATCTGGAGTGTAAAATAAGAAAATCATTATCTTAAAAATAGCTGCTACAAGTAAAATACTTTTCACGTCATAAAAATGTGTTTATATAATCTAATTCTAAATCCAAAAGCCTCATAATTCAAAAACACGAGCAGAACCTAATCTACTGAAAAGCATAACTTAGCCACACAGCATACCAGTTTCAGTGTCTCTCTGGTTGTACTGGACATGTATGCTGCGTGATCACACCTGTCAGATAGGACCTGGACTTGCTGCTGCTGCTTGTCTCTTCTCAGCAAGCCTGAGTGGCTAGTTTGGTTAAAGGTTAAAATCCAGATTTCAAGGGATAACTTCTACAAAGTGATATTCCTTTTTCATTGTCATGAAGTTCCACAGGTCATGAGGTAGGCCAATAAAAGTTCAGGGAACCATGAGAAACCTGGATAAAGAAGTAAATTTCTAGAGAGATACAAACTACCAAAATGACTAGGAAAGAAATAGATATTGTGGATGGCCGTGTGTGTCTATAGTGGAGAGTTGAAGTAGTAACTAAATAATCCACTTAAAACATATTGAGGTCTGAGGTGCATTTAAAGGCAACTCGTGTTAATTCTTCATCAATCTTACAACACAGACAAGGACTTAGCACATTTGATGATACCAATCCAAATATCTATGAGTAAATATGACTCTAACTGCTCTCTTCTAGAAAAAATCCTTTAAGTCTTCATCAAACCACAGAATTTCTAATGTCAACTATGAGCTTTTTCTTCCGATGTGTGTTACATTTATTTAGTTTTCTTGCCTCATTTCCTGACTAGAACCTCACTCAGTTATGATGTTAGGACAAGAGTGGCTGTCCTCTGTGATCCTTACTTACAGAGTAAGCCTCATCTCCTTGAGCAAGTGGGTTTGGCACACATGCTCAATATTGAGTGCACTTGCTTTCTTCTTCTGGGTTTTGAGTGTTTTGTCATGAAAAGAGTAAAGAGATTTTCAAATGTGTTTTCTGTGTTGAGATAGTCCTCTAATAGCTTTGCTTTTCTTCAGTGGATATGCTACCTTTCAACTGGTAAAGCACCTTGCAGTCCACCTGTCAGATGTCCTTGATTGGTCTCTGTGAGTGCTAGGGGCATATTTACCTATTCTTGAAGACATCCACTACCCCCACCCACATACACACAAGCACACACACAACACACACACACACACACACACACACAAGACACACACACACACACAGAGAGGAGAGAGAGAGAGAGGGAGAGAGAGAGAGAGAGAGAGGTTAGAGCCAAGTATTCTAATCTCAAATTTTATTTCAAACCACTACACACACACACACACACACACACACACATACATACATACATACATACATACATACATACATACATACATGCATACATACATATATTTCCTGGCATAATTACATAGATTTAAAAAATCTAGAAATATAGCCTGGGTTTGACTTTTGACTTTATGAAGGGTGTTGTGTCATTCAATGGAGAAAGAATAGTCTTTTCAACAAGTAGAAGTGCAATATCTAGATAACTGCAGGAAAGATGAGGAGTTGAATCTCATCTACAAAATATCTAAGTTACAACTAAGGCATCAAAGATCTAGCTGTACATACAGCTGCAGCTTATCCCTCAGGGGAGAACATAAACATATTCTTGTGATAATAATATATTTCTCATATATCAAAAATTGGGCAACATCAACAAAAATAGATAACAATATTTCATCACAATTCAAATCTTTTACACTTCAAAAATGTCACCTCTAATAGTATAAAGTATCTGCAAACCAACATGTATGTAAGGCACACAAATACCCCATCGTCATCAAGAGACAGCTCAGGAGGCTTTCACTTGGGAGGGAAATAAAAGTCCACACAGGAGAGGGAGAATGGTAAAATAGTATTGAGGATGTCTGAAAAAGTCATTAAGAGTCTCACCTTAACTTATATAAGGCATATGAGTCTATGGGTATATATTTATATAGAATTTAAGTGAAAAATTTCCACCTAGACTGGCAGTGTTTCTCCTAAAGCCACAAACTATTTACCAAAGCCTACAAAACCATGCAAAGAAAGCTCCCCGGAAAATTATTGGTCAACGGAGTCCAAATATTGATGGCTATGGCTATTGCCCTTGGTTGCCTCCCAGCGGCAGAAGGGAATTCTCTATTGCTGAAGACACCAAGCTCTTCAGAAACGGGACACAGAGCTAAGCTGTTGGATCAGTCTTGGAAATCTTCTCTGACAGCACTAGTTTCAGGGTACCAGAGGATGCCATCCACATGTCCAAGGGTGTGTGAGTGTGTGTGTATGTGTGTGTGTGTGTGTGTCTGTGTATCCGTGTGTGTGTTAAACTTATAGACCTACTGAGCTACGATATTTATGAACTATAACAATGATAATCCTGTGTGCACTAGTAACACACCTATCTTGACCCTACCTAACAGCTACTAAATTGAACCAATCCCTACTCTACGAAAGGGAACTTATGTCTACTACTGAGAATGTAGCCTTCCTCACATTGTCAGTGAAGCTATAGATCTTGGTGGAGAACTTTATTAAATTAGAATGATTACAAACTGCAGTATAAATATCTTTATACTCACTTATACTCATCCTTCAACAAAGAAACTTCTTTTTGCAACAGATAGAGATCATAATAGAAAACAATAACAGATCAAATCCCCCTACCCAAAACTGTTTATATGGTGCCAAGACACAAATGACACATTTTAAAACACAATTCCTTCACCTAAGAGAACATTGTTAAATTAGGGGGGAGGGTTGGAGATTGTAAGAATCAGACGAAGAGGAAGACTGCTGTGAGATCCTGTCTCCTGGAAATATCAGGGAAGCTCAACCCATGAGGTATCAACAAAATGCCTGCCTAACCAAGACTGGACCAAGAACAGCAGCAACAGGCAAGCTAACAATGAAGAGGAAAGAATCGCATACCCAGAATCCTAGATAAGAACTCCAGTCACCTAAGGCATGCCAAGAAAGGGAAAAACTGTCTACTCTGTAGAAGAGCTCCTAGATTGATTATCCAACCTTTTGCCAAAGATAAGTAAACAATGAGTAAATAGTAAAGACGATCTCCACCCTTAGCTATTAGAAAAACAATTGTTTTGATGATATGAACATCCATTTGTACTTTTAAAAATACAAAATAATGGATAGCAGGAAACAAAAACTCTCACTTGAAGAGCAGAGAAACTCTACCTTTACTCGTAAGACAAATAATTGAGGACAAAATTGTTATCCTGGAATTTGCCTCACTAACAACTGCATAGCATCAAACTGGACAGTGAGGATAGAGCCAGCTATGCTCCAGTGGTCTGTAGCGTATGCTTTTCATGGGAGCAGAGATCCCTGTGGGCTTAAAGAGGTATCTAAGGAAAGGAGGGAGAGATGGGTAGTAAAGGCTTACTCACTCCACAAAACAGACTGAGCCAATCCAACTTTTCCTGAGCTGGTAATTAATATATGTGCTCAAAAATTAACTTTGGGTATCATTATTTTCATGCCCCCAAAACTGAATGGAGCCGTCATGTCAGAGAGTATCAGGAGTCAAATTGCTAGGGCCATATATGCTGTGTGTTTATAAACAAGACAGCATCTCCGTTTATCCCTTTGCTTCCAAGGCCTTCATTCTCTGAAGTATACTTGAACAGTGATAACATGGATCAAACATAACTCTAGTATGCAGACTTGTGGTTTATCCATCTCTAAGGCAATTGCTAGAGCCTATTTAACCACTCATTAGCTGAAAGAACATTCAAGGGAATAAACAGTTTAAAGGCAAACTTTTTTTGTTAATGTGATATCACATTGATTTTTTTGAAATATTTTTAACATACAGAAATGCACTATGTAAGAAAAAACAGTGCTTACTATTCAGTGTTACATATAGATGAGTCACACATGAGGCCAATTCACTCACAAATAGTGAAAGAAATTCTATCCACAAAATTTTCCAAAGTGTGCACAATTGTTAAGATTGATTTTAACAAAACTTTTCTCATCTCCATTATAAAGATCTGGTAACATTCCTCAACATCACTGAGCTAGAAAATTAGAGCCATGGCTTATGACCACAGTAAAACTTACTCCAAAGTTCAGGTTCACAGCTACCAGGGAATGCAGTTGTTTCCACATGCATATATTTTACCCATGCACTTAAACTTATTTTCTTCACACATACGAATAAGTAAAAAGAGTTTGCCAACTTACTTATATACCTATCTCTAAAAAAATAAAAGTTTAAAAATACACTCTACATGAGATTGGCCCTCTACGTATGTCAATTCAACCAACTATATAAAAAATAATTTAGAAACAATTGCATTCTTACTGAATATATACAGTTTTTCTTATCATCACTCCATAAATAATGTATTATAATGCCTATATAACATTTAGATATAGAAGTTAGGTCCCAATTCTTCCTACCAGACCCATGGTGATACACATAAGACTCAGACTCAAAATATATTTGCTAATACCTTGGCCATATAGCTAGGCTCTCCTCTAACTAGATCATAACTGAAGATAACACACTCTTATGGCTGTTTACCTGTGCTGGGTGCCATCCATCCATCTAGTTCATCATCCAGGGTGAATTCTGTCAGTGTTGACATCCTGGTCTTCTATCCTGCAATATACACACCTTAGAAGCAATATATTTCTATAAAGACATTATATGAAATGTGCAGGACGCAGGTCAGTTGGGATAATTTCCTGCTCTTTGTTTGAGCAGGCAAAAGACAACTGTTTATTTAGAAGTTAGTTTGACCATATAATCAAATTGCAATATAAATCTCTATTAATGCCATATGCAAAGATGGCGTGATGAACCTTGATTACTCTGTACCCAATAAAATCCATTAAGTATGGGTAGCTTAAGTTCTGTAAGTTGTGGCTAGAGAAATTCTTAGGTCTCTGCCAGTATTAGCATTCTTCCTATGTAGTAGGCTCAGCAAATTATGTTGCCTGCCCTGTTTGGTCTTCTTGATTTCTTTCTTACTATCTATAGTCAAGATTTTCAGGGAGTTTGCCTCTATCAGATTTGATCCTTATTATTCCAGAAGGAGTCCAAAACCTTTTCTTCTTTCCTGTTAACACAAACTTAGAGTCTCTTTCCCAACATAACATGCTGTCAGTCTGAATTCATTAAAAGTAAAGACTGATCAAAATTAGCAGCCCCTTTTCTATCTAAGTCTGTTTTATTTTGACCTGTCTCATAAAGTATTTGTAATACCATCTCAACTATGGAGGTTATAACCACCTTTATTTTGGTAACCTAAAACAACAACAACAGTAATTATTATTATTTTACTGAGACCAGGTTTTTCTTTGTAGTTCAGGCTGACCTGGATTTGCTCTGTAGATTAGGCTGCTCTCAAGAAACCTATCTGTGTCTGCCTTCGTCTCCCAAGTATTGCGATCAAAGGTCTGGATTTAATTACTATCTATGTATCCTTAAAAACATTTATGTCAATTCCCATTTCTTTTCTCTTCCTTGGAGATTAAGATCTATGTTGATTAATATATCTACATTCTTTGTCTTTATATTAATTTAAGATAGATGTGCATTTATTTTTTAATTATTAAAGATATTTCTACTTGTTATTACACAAAAATCTACATAATATCCTTGAGAAAAAAATGAGTCATTTTGAATTTTAGGCTGTCATTTCTAAGTGGCTGAATCTATCAGCAAAGCTTCCCACTCTGACTTTATTGTACTATATATCTAGTAATTATAATGGCTGCAGAATATTTTAACTGAAATGAAAATAAGATTATATCAAGAAAGGAAAATAATTAGAATTGCAAACAGCATTTGATCTTTAGTTACTACTTCATGACAGAGGCTAGAGTTGTACTCTTGCAGTGGTTAAAACGTGATATTTAATGAAAATTGATTTTAGATGAATACCAAATGCTTGTTTGTCCTAACCGGTTGTGGCATCTCAGAAATCTCAGTGTTCTACGGGTGTCCATTTGCTCCCTCTTTACTTCAGACATCAGTAGGACTTTTGCTTTTAGAAAAGTTTACTCAAAATAAAGAAATAAAACTGATGACTGAGGTAGATAGCCAAAAGTAAAAGGTGAAAAGGAATCTTAAAAACAGAATTAGACTTCATTTTCACTTTGTTACGTTGTTCTAGATTGTGGTTCATCATATTCCTTCTGGGACACTGGGGACCGTATATAGAACCTAATTGACAGAGCTCTTGATTATCTTCAAGATCCGAATCCAAGTCCATCAGTTCCAGAATATTATGTTTTCTTTTCTGCTCCCCACTGGTTTTTGTTTTTGTTTCGTTTGTTTGTTTTCTTTAGCAGAATCTTGTGCTCCATCTCATAAACTCAATGGTATTGCTATGATTGTCTTCTTTATGAAACCAAGTGTTCTTTTTGGAACATAAAATAATTTAGATTCATGTAGTTTTATTTTCTTTGTATGTAAGTATTTTGGCTACATGTATGTCTGTGTAACATATTCAGGCCTAGTGCCTACTGAAATCAGAAGAAGATGTTGTTGGATCCCTTGGAATTAAAGTTAAAGAAGGTTGTTAGCCACCATGCAAAGAATTGAACCCTGGTTTTCTGCAAGAGTAGTCAGTGCTCTTAACTGCGGAGCCATCCCTGTAGTCTCTAAATCCAGTATGAAAGAAAAGAGAAATGATTTTAGTTGACCTGCATTCATTGAAATTTGGGCAATCCTAGTAGAAAAAATGTAGCAAAATGTAATAAAGAATTCTCTGATGAGATTCTAGATGTCCCTGGGGTCCACTAGAGCAGCACACATTTTTGTCTCTAACTTCATTAATTTCATTTTTCTCACTTTTTTCTTAGTTTGACTAAGGATTTGTTAATTTTTATCACTTTTTCAAAGACCTGACTTTTTGGATGATTTTTATGTATTTTTCATTTAGACTTGGTTTAATTAATTTCTTTCCTAGTCTTTTATATTTGTTGGCATCCTTGTAATTGGGGATTGGCTTCTTATTTTTCTACTACCTTGGAGTAGATCGTTATTTATTAGCTATCTCTCTAGCATTTTAAAAAGTTTTTATTATGTATATTTATTATATATCCGTGTGTGTGTGTGTGTGTGTGTGTGTGTGTGTGTGTGTGTGTGTGTGATGCCTGCATGTGTGCCATATGTCCGCAGAGACCAGCAGAGTCCGTATTGGCACTGTAATTACTTATGGTTGTAAGCCATCATATGGGTGCTGGGAATCAAAACTAGGTCTTCTGTAAGAGCAGTCAATGAACTTAAGCATGAAGCTTCTCCTTCAGCCTCTTCTAGCTTTATAATATGTACATTTATAGCTACAAACTTTCCTTATAGAATTCCCTGTTTTGTGCTCAAAGGCTCTTGTAGGATGTGTTCTGATTTTTATGTACATATAGGATTTAAAATTTTTTCTCTCTTATATTTTCATTGAAAAGCATATTGTTGTGGGATATGGTGGTGAATGCCTCTGAACCCATCCTTTGGGAAGCAATGGGTGAGGAGAGGGGCAGATAACTTTCAGTTCAAGGCCAACCTTGTCTAAGTAAGGAGTTTACCTGAGTTCTGATACTATTCACCAGTTTAGTCAACAGCATTTGTGGCTTCCTCATCAGTATACCGAGTTTGAAGATGGCTTGAAGTCACCATGACTTAATTAATTAAATTAATCAATTAAATTAACTTTAATTAACTAAAAGCAATGTTTAGGGCCATTTTATTATATGAAATATTTTATAAACCCAGCTACTCATTTGCTTATATGTCTAAAATATATATGTAGATTCAGGAGAATCATGAAAAATTGAGCCATAAGTTGTGCGATTTTTTGAGAGGAAATCCAGGAAGAAAGGATAGGATGGACAATTCTTACATTATGCCTCAAAACAGTACTTCTCAATTTGTAGGAGGTAACACCTTTGGTCATCAAGCAACACTTTCACAGGGTTGGCAAATCAGATATGTTTTGCATATCAAATATTATTCCACATTTTATAAAAAGTAACAAAATTATAGTTATGAATTGGCAATAAAAGTAATTTTATAGTTGGGGGTGTCACCACAGCATGAGGAATAACATTAATGTGGTTGAGAACCACTCCTTTAAAATAGTAGGAGACTACAAAAAAACTGAAACTCGTCACATAGTCCAACTAGTCTTACTGTAGGAAGCAATAGGGTAGATAGGAGTGTAAACAAGGAGAAAATGGATTCATAGAATAAGGTTGAGAAGTATTTAGTGACCATTACTATTGATAGAATATTGAGATAATGATCTGCTCTTCAAAGATATAAGAATATGGGAGGTTTATAGAGAGTTCAGACCACTGTGTCTAAATGTTTGTCACTAATGTGACATAGGAATGGTAGACCTTTTCTTCACTGTCTACTCTCTCAATGTTAAGCATGGGGCCCAGTAAAAATGAGTAGCTGTCAAATAGACAGTGTTTGACTGAACGCTAAGAAAGATGGAAGATAGGACAATGGCTTAAGGAAGAAGGGAAAGATATGAATGTAAATATTCTCATTTTCATCTAAAACCCCATCTTAAAATTCTAGGGGTGCACAAAGGATTTGTTGCTTTTTGTGTTTTTATTTTTCCGACCTGGTAAAAGATATCTATTGAAAAATTTGGCAGTAGACATTTTTAGCCTATATTGGAGTAGTAAACCAGTTATTATGAAACAATGCAACTTCTCAATACACAACAATATTAAGAGTTCTATCTGGGAAAGTGTGTCACATCTATATCATCACTGAAACATCTTCCTACACAAATTATATCTAAGAAATAAGTAAGTCCGTCATAATGAGTGAGTATTATGTATAAAATATTGGCTTAGTTAGATTTTATATGACTCAAATTTTTATGAGCATGTGCATACATTTCATCTAAAATGCTTTACAAAAGAATATGCCCTTTCCACCTTCCATATTCTGCCTTAGTTATTTAGTTCTATGACCCTGTCAATCATATCTGGAATCAATATCTGGAGCATAGATATTAAAATAGAGAATTTGAAAACATTATTGATGCTGCTATACTTGATAATAAAATATATACGGAGAAAAATATTTTAAGTACTCCCCTTTCTTTTCTTCTTTTAAACTTTAATATAGTGGATAGTCTTGATCTGATTCACAAATAAGCATATAAGAACTGTGAAATTGCAAAACACTGAAAGTGGATCAGTTGGAGACTTTAGACACTGGGTGACTGTGATACATTCCCTGACTTTTATTTTTGTCTTCCTGGGTTAGTTTTCTTCTTTTTAGGAAGAAACTAAAGAAACTGAAGCATAATGTTTTCACAGTTCTAGGGTTCAGTCTCCTCTGGCAGCGAAGCCATGGTAGCAGAGCTGAAGGCTTCATGTGACAGTTTATCGGTAGTCACAGAAAGCACTAGAAAAACGTCACACCCAAAGAGGTTAACACACCCACAGAAACACATGCAATAACTAATCTCACACTAGCATAACCCAAGGAAAGAGTGAAAACACACTACACACACACACACACACACACACACACACACACACACACACACCCTACCATCACAGATTACAACAATTTAACAGGAATTAGCACTTATTGGTCATTGATATCTCTCAATATCAATGGACTCAATCCACAATAAAAAAGACATGGACTAAGATGTGAAAACAAAATCCCACCTTCTGCTGCATATACAATATATATCTCAATATCGAGGATAGACATTATCTCAAAATAAAAGTTTGGAAAAAGATTTTCCAAGCAAATGGCCTCAGGAAGCAAGCTGGTGCAGCTACTCTAATATCTACCAATATAAAAATCAACCCAAAAGTTATTCAAAAGAGATGAGGAAGGACACTTTATATTCATCATGAAAAAATTCATTTCATTATATTTAAATTCTCATCATCCATGCTTCAAACATAAGAGCACACACA